>NC_138309.1:22235000-22237500 GCF_965601325.2 Salmo salar | reverse complement strand
GGATCTCTCTCTCTGTCTGTCTCTGTCTGTCTGGATCTCTCTCTCTGTCTGTCTCTGTCTGTCTGGATCTCTCTCTCTGTCTGTCTCTCTGTCTGTCTGTCTGGATCTCTCTGTCTGTCTCTCTGTCTGTCTGTCTGGATCTCTCTCTCTGTCTGTCTCTCTGTCTGTCTGTCTGGATCTCTCTCTGTCTGTCTGGATCTCTCTCTGTCTGTCTGGATCTCTCTCTGTCTGTCTGGATCTCTCTCTGTCTGTCTGGATCTCTCTCTGTCTGTCTGGATCTCTCTCTCTCTCTCTGTCTGTCTGTCTGGATCTCTCTCTGTCTGTCTGTCTGGATCTCTCTCTCTCTGTCTGTCTGGATCTCTCTGTCTGTCTGGATCTCTCTGTCTGGATCTCTCTGTCTGTCTGTCTGGATCTCTCTCTGTCTGTCTGGATCTCTCTCTGTCTGTCTGGATCGCTCTCTGTCTGTCTGGATCTCTCTCTGTCTGTCTGTCTGGATCTCTCTCTCTCTGTCTGTCTGTCTGGATCTCTCTGTCTGTCTGTCTGTCTGGATCTCTCTGTCTGTCTGTCTGTCTGGATCTCTGTCTGTCTGTCTGTCTGTCTGGATCTCTCTCTGTCTGTCTGTCTGGATCTCTCTCTTTTCTGGATCTCTCTCTGTCTGGATCTCTCTCTGTCTGGATCTCTGTCTGGATCTCTCTCTGTCTGGATCTCTGTCTGGATCTCTGTCTGTCTGGATCTCTGTCTGGATCTCTGTCTGTCTGGATCTCTGTCTGTCTGGATCTCTGTCTGTCTGGATCTCTCTCTCTCTGTCTGTCTGTCTGTCTGGATCTCTCTCTGTCTGTCTGTCTGGATCTCTCTCTCTCTGTCTGTCTGTCTGGATCTCTCTCTCTCTCTCTCTGTCTGTCTGGATCTCTGTCTGTCTGTCTGTCTGTCTGGATCTCTGTCTGTCTGTCTGTCTGTCTGGATCTCTCTCTGTCTGTCTGTCTGTCTGGATCTCTCTCTGTCTGTCTGTCTGTCTGGATCTCTGTCTGTCTGTCTGTCTGGATCTCTCTCTGTCTGTCTGTCTGGATCTCTCTCTGTCTGTCTGTCTGGATCTCTGTCTGTCTGTCTGTCTGGATCTCTGTCTGTCTGTCTGTCTGGATCTCTCTCTCTGTATCTCTCTCTCTGTGTCTGTCTGTCTGTCTGGATCTCTTTCTGTCTGTCTGTCTGTCTGTCTGTATCTCTCTCTCTGTATCTCTCTCTCTGTGTCTGTCTGTGTGTCTGTCTGGATCTCTCTCTCTGTGTCTGTCTGTGTGTCTGTCTGGATCTCTCTCTCTGTGTGTGTCTGTCTGGATCTCTCTCTCTGTGTGTGTCTGTCTGGATCTCTCTCTCTCTGTGTCTGTCTGTGTGTCTGTCTGGATCTCTCTCTCTCTGTGTCTGTCTGTGTGTCTGTCTGGATCTCTCTCTCTGTGTCTGTCTGTCTGTCTGGATCTCTCTCTCTGTGTCTGTCTGTCTGTCTGGATCTCTCTCTCTGTGTCTGTCTGTCTGTCTGGATCTCTCTCTCTGTGTCTGTCTGTCTGGATCTCTCTCTCTGTGTCTGTCTGTCTGTCTGGATCTCTCTCTCTGTGTCTGTCTGTCTGTCTGGATCTCTCTCTCTCTGTCTGTCTGTCTGTCTGGATCTCTCTGTCTGTCTGTCTGTCTGGATCTCTGTCTGTCTCTGTCTGTCTGTCTGGATCTCTGTCTGTCTGTCTGTCTGTCTGGATCTCTCTCTGTCTGTCTGTCTGGATCTCTCTCTTTTCTGGATCTCTCTCTGTCTGGATCTCTCTCTGTCTGGATCTCTGTCTGGATCTCTCTCTGTCTGGATCTCTGTCTGGATCTCTGTCTGTCTGGATCTCTGTCTGTCTGGATCTCTGTCTGTCTGGATCTCTGTCTGTCTGTCTGTCTGTCTGGATCTCTCTCTCTCTGTCTGTCTGTCTGTCTGGATCTCTCTCTCTCTGTCTGTCTGGATCTCTCTCTCTCTCTCTCTGTCTGTCTGGATCTCTGTCTGTCTGGATCTCTGTCTGTCTGTCTGTCTGGATCTCTCTCTGTCTGTCTGTCTGTCTGGATCTCTCTCTGTCTGTCTGTCTGTCTGGATCTCTGTCTGTCTGTCTGTCTGGATCTCTCTCTGTCTGTCTGTCTGGATCTCTCTCTGTCTGTCTGTCTGGATCTCTCTCTGTCTGTCTGTCTGGATCTCTCTCTGTCTGTCTGTCTGGATCTCTGTCTGTCTGTCTGTCTGGATCTCTGTCTGTCTGTCTGTCTGGATCTCTGTCTGTCTGTCTGTCTGGATCTCTCTCTCTGTGTCTGTCTGTCTGGATCTCTTTCTGTCTGTCTGTCTGTCTGTCTGTATCTCTCTCTCTGTATCTCTCTCTCTGTGTCTGTCTGTGTGTCTGTCTGGATCTCTCTCTCTGTGTCTGTCTGTGTGTCTGTCTGGATCTCTCTCTCTGTGTGTGTCTGTCTGGATCTCTCTCTCTGTGTCTGTCTGTGT
>NC_138309.1:22222500-22230000 GCF_965601325.2 Salmo salar | reverse complement strand
TGTCTGTCTGAATCTCTGTCTGTCTGTCTGTCTGGATCTCTGTCTGTCTGTCTGTCTGGATCTCTGTCTGTCTGTCTGTCTGGATCTCTGTCTGTCTGTCTGTCTGGATCTCTGTCTGGATCGTCTGTCTGTCTGTCTGGATCTCTGTCTGTCTGTCTGGATCTCTGTCTGTCTGGATCTCTGTCTGTCTGTCTGTCTGTCTGTCTGTCTGTCTGTCTGTCTGGATCTCTGTCTGGATCTCTGTCTGGATCTCTGTCTGGATCTCTGTCTGGATCTCTGTCTGTCTGTCTGGATCTCTGTCTGTCTGTCTGGATCTCTGTCTGTCTGGATCTCTGTCTGTCTGGATCTCTGTCTGTCTGGATCTCTGTCTGTCTGGATCTCTGTCTCTCTGTCTGTCTGTCTGTCTGGATCTCTCTCTCTGTCTGTCTGTCTGTCTGGATCTCTCTCTCTCTCTCTCTCTCTCTGTCTGTCTGTCTGGATCTCTGTCTGTCTGGATCTCTCTCTCTCTCTCTCTGTCTGTCTGTCTGGATCTCTGTCTGTCTGGATCTCTCTCTCTCTCTCTCTCTGTCTGTCTGTCTGGATCTCTCTCTCTCTGTCTGGATCTCTCTCTCTCTCTCTCTCTCTCTGTCTGTCTGTCTGGATCTCTCTCTCTCTCTCTGTCTGTCTGTCTGGATCTCTCTCTCTCTGTCTGTCTGTCTGTCTGGATCTCTCTCTCTCTCTCTCTCTCTCTCTCTCTTTGTCTGTCTGTCTGTCTGTCTGGATCTCTCTCTGTCTGTCTGTCTGTCTGTCTGTCTGTCTGTCTGGATCTCTCTGTCTCTCTCTCTCTGTCTGTCTGTCTGGATCTCTCTCTCTCTCTCTCTCTCTGTCTGTCTGGATCTCTCTCTCTCTCTGTCTGGATGTCTCTCTCTCTCTCTCTCTCTGTCTGGATGTCTCTCTCTCTCTCTCTCTGTCTGGATGTCTCTCTGTCTGGATCTCTGTCTGTCTGGATCTCTCTCTCTCTGGATCTCTGTCTGTCTGTCTGGATCTCTCTCTCTCTGGATCTCTGTCTGTCTGTCTGTCTGTCTGTCTGTCTGTCTGTCTGTCTGTCTGTCTGTCTGTCTGTCTGTCTGTCTGGATCTCTCTCTCTGTCTGTCTGTCTGTCTGTCTGTCTGTCTGTCTGGATCTCTCTCTCTCTCTCTCTCTCTCTCTCTCTCTCTGTCTGTCTGTCTGTCTGGATCTCTCTCTCTCTCACTCCTGTCTGTCTGGATCTCTCTCTCTCTCTCTCTCTCTGTTTGTCTGTCTGTCTGTCTGGATCTCTCTCTCTCTCTCTCTGTCTGTCTGTCTGGATCTCTCTCTCTCTCTCTCTCTCTGTCTGGATGTCTCTCTCTCTCTCTCTCTGTCTGGATGTCTCTCTGTCTGGATCTCTGTCTGTCTGTCTGTCTGTCTGTCTGTCTGTCTGTCTGTCTGTCTGGATCTCTCTCTCTCTGGATCTCTGTCTGTCTGTCTGTCTGTCTGGATCTCTCTCTCTCTGGATCTCTGTCTGTCTGTCTGTCTGTCTGTCTGTCTGTCTGTCTGGATCTCTCTCTCTCTCTCTCTCTCTCTCTCTCTCTCTCTGTCTGTCTGGATCTCTGTCTGTCTGGATCTCTCTCTCTCTCTCTCTCTGTCTGTCTGTCTGTCTGGATCTCTCTCTCTCTGTCTGGATCTCTCTCTCTCTCTCTGTCTGTCTGTCTGGATCTCTCTCTCTCTCTCTGTCTGTCTGTCTGTCTGGATCTCTCTCTCTCTCTCTCTGTCTGTCTGTCTGGATCTCTCTCTCTCTCTCTCTCTCTCTCTCTCTCTGTCTGTCTGGATCTCTCTCTGTCTGTCTGTCTGGATCTCTCTTTCTCTCTCTCTCTGTCTGTCTGTCTGGATCTCTCTCTCTCTCTGTCTGTCTGTCTGTCTGTCTGGATCTCTCTCTCTCTCTCTCTCTCTCTCTCTCTGTCTGTCTGTCTGGATCTCTCTCTCTCTCTCTCTCTCTCTCTCTCTCTGTCTGTCTGTCTGGATCTCTGTCTCTGTCTGTCTCTGTCTGTCTGGATCTCTCTCTCTGTCTCTCTGTCTGTCTGGATCTCTCTCTCTGTCTGTCTCTGTCTGTCTGGATCTCTCTCTCTGTCTGTCTCTGTCTGTCTGGATCTCTCTCTCTGTCTGTCTCTGTCTGTCTGGATCTCTATCTCTGTCTGTCTCTGTCTGTCTGGATCTCTCTCTGTCTGTCTCTGTCTGTCTGGATCTCTCTCTCTCTCTCTCTGTCTGTCTGGATCTCTCTCTCTCTCTCTCTGTCTGTCTGGATCTCTCTCTCTCTGTCTGTCTGGATCTCTCTCTCTCTGTCTGTCTGGATCTCTCTCTCTCTGTCTGTCTGGATCTCTCTCTCTCTGTCTGTCTGTCTGGATCTCTCTCTCTCTGTCTGTCTGTCTGGATCTCTCTCTCTGTCTGTCTGTCTGGATCTCTCTCTCTGTCTGTCTGGATCTCTGTCTGTCTGGATCTCTGTCTGGATCTCTGTCTGTCTGGATCTCTGTCTGTCTGGATCTCTGTCTGTCTGGATCTCTGTCTGTCTGGATCTCTGTCTGTCTGGATCTCTGTCTGGATCTCTCTCTGTCTGGATCTCTGTCTGTCTGTCTGTCTGGATCTCTCTCTGTCTCTCTCTGTCTGTCTGGATCTCTCTCTCTCTGTCTGTCTGTCTGGATCTCTCTCTCTCTCTCTGTCTGTCTGGATCTCTGTCTGTCTGGATCTCTGTCTGTCTGTCTGTCTGGATCTCTCTCTGTCTGTCTGTCTGGATCTCTGTCTGTCTGGATCTCTGTCTGTCTGGATCTCTGTCTGTCTGGATCTCTGTCTGTCTGGATCTCTGTCTGTCTGGATCTCTGTCTGTCTGGATCTCTGTCTGTCTGGATCTCTGTCTGTCTGGATCTCTGTCTGTCTGGATCTCTGTCTGTCTGGATCTCTGTCTGTCTGGATCTCTGTCTGTCTGGATCTCTGTCTGTCTGGATCTCTCTCTGTCTGGATCTCTCTCTGTCTGTCTGTCTGTCTGGATCTCTCTCTGTCTGTCTGGATCTCTCTCTGTCTGGATCTCTGTCTGTCTGTCTGTCTGGATCTCTCTCTCTCTGTCTGTCTGTCTGGATCTCTCTCTCTCTGTCTGTCTGTCTGGATCTCTCTCTCTCTCTCTGTCTGTCTGTCTGTCTGGATCTCTCTCTCTCTGTCTGTCTGTCTGTCTGTCTGGATCTCTCTCTGTCTGGATCTCTTGATCTCTGTCTGGATCTCTTGATCTCTGTCTGGATCTCTTGATCTCTGTCTGGATCTCTTGATCTCTGTCTGTCTGGATCTCTGTCTGTCTGGATCTCTGTCTGTCTGGATCTCTGTCTGTCTGGATCTCTGTCTGTCTGGATCTCTGTCTGTCTGGATCTCTGTCTGTCTGGATCTCTGTCTGTCTGGATCTCTGTCTGTCTGGATCTCTGTCTGTCTGGATCTCTGTCTGTCTGGATCTCTGTCTGTCTGGATCTCTGTCTGTCTGGATCTCTGTCTGTCTGGATCTCTGTCTGTCTGGATCTCTGTCTGTCTGGATCTCTGTCTGTCTGGATCTCTGTTTGTCTGGATCTCTGTTTGTCTGGATCTCTGTTTGTCTGGATCTCTGTTTGTCTGGATCTCTGTTTGTCTGGATCTGTCTGTCTGTCTGTCTGTCTGTCTGTCTGTCTGTCTGTCTGTCTGTCTGTCTGTCTGTCTGTCTGTCTGTCTGTCTGTCTGTCTGTCTGTCTGTCTGTCTGTCTGTCTGTCTGTCTGTCTGTCTGTCTGTCTGGATCTCTCTCTGTCTGGATCTCTCTCTGTCTGTCTGTCTGTCTGTCTGGATCTCTCTCTGTCTGTCTGTCTGTCTGTCTGTCTGTCTGTCTGTCTGTCTGGATCTCTCTCTGTCTGTCTGTCTGTCTGTCTGGATCTCTCTCTGTCTGTCTGTCTGGATCTCTCTCTGTCTGTCTGTCTGGATCTCTCTCTGTCTGTCTGTCTGGATCTCTCTCTGTCTGTCTGTCTGGATCTCTCTCTGTCTGTCTGTCTGGATCTCTCTCTGTCTGTCTGTCTGGATCTCTCTCTGTCTGTCTGTCTGGATCTCTGTCTGTCTGTCTGTCTGGATCTCTGTCTGTCTGTCTGTCTGTGTCTGTCTGTCTGTCTGTATCTCTCTCTCTGGATCTCTCTCTCTGTGTCTGTCTGTGTGTCTGTCTGGATCTCTCTCTCTGTGTCTGTTTGTGTGTCTGTCTGGATCTCTCTCTCTGTGTCTGTCTGTGTGTCTGTCTGGATCTCTCTCTCTGTGTCTGTCTGTGTGTCTGTCTGGATCTCTCTCTCTGTGTCTGTCTGTGTGTCTGTCTGGATCTCTCTCTCTGTGTCTGTTTGTGTGTCTGTCTGGATCTCTCTCTCTGTGTCTGTCTGTGTGTCTGTCTGGATCTCTCTCTCTGTGTCTGTCTGTGTGTCTGTCTGGATCTCTCTCTCTGTGTCTGTCTGTGTGTCTGTCTGGATCTCTCTCTCTGTGTCTGTCTGTGTGTCTGTCTGGATCTCTCTCTCTCTGTCTGTCTGTCTGTCTGTCTGGATCTCTCTCTCTCTGTCTGTCTGTCTGTCTGGATCTCTCTCTCTCTCTCTCTCTCTGTCTGTCTGTCTGGATCTCTCTCTCTCTCTCTCTCTCTGTCTGTCTGTCTGGATCTCTCTCTCTCTGTCTGTCTGTCTGTCTGGATCTCTCTCTCTCTCTCTCTGTCTGTCTGTCTGGATCTCTCTCTCTCTCTCTGTCTGTCTGGATCTCTCTCTCTCTCTCTGTCTGTCTGGATCTCTCTCTCTCTCTCTCTCTCTGTCTGTCTGTCTGGATCTCTCTCTCTCTCTGTCTGTCTGTCTGTCTGGATTCTCTCTCTCTCTCTCTCTGTCTGTCTGTCTGTCTGGATTCTCTCTCTCTCTCTCTCTGTCTGTCTGTCTGGATCTCTCTCTCTCTCTCTCTGTCTGTCTGTCTGGATCTCTCTCTCTCTCTCTCTGTCTGTCTGTCTGGATCTCTCTCTCTCTCTCTGTCTGTCTGTCTGGATCTCTCTCTCTCTCTCTGTCTGTCTGTCTGGATCTCTCTCTCTGTCTGTCTGTCTGTCTGGATCTCTCTCTCTGTCTGTCTCTGTCTGTCTGGATCTCTCTCTCTGTCTGTCTCTGTCTGTCTGGATCTCTCTCTCTGTCTGTCTCTGTCTGTCTGGATCTCTCTCTCTGTCTGTCTCTGTCTGTCTGGATCTCTCTCTCTGTCTGTCTCTGTCTGTCTGGATCTCTCTCTCTGTCTGTCTCTGTCTGTCTGGATCTCTCTCTCTGTCTGTCTCTGTCTGTCTGGATCTCTCTCTCTGTCTGTCTCTGTCTGTCTGGATCTCTCTCTCTGTCTGTCTCTGTCTGTCTGGATCTCTCTCTCTGTCTGTCTCTGTCTGTCTGGATCTCTCTCTCTGTCTGTCTCTCTGTCTGTCTGTCTGGATCTCTCTCTCTGTCTGTCTCTCTGTCTGTCTGTCTGGATCTCTCTCTCTGTCTGTCTCTCTGTCTGTCTGTCTGGATCTCTCTCTGTCTGTCTGGATCTCTGTCTGTCTGTCTGGATCTCTCTCTGTCTGTCTGTCTGTCTGGATCTCTCTCTCTCTCTCTCTCTGTCTGTCTGTCTGGATCTCTCTCTGTCTGTCTGGATCTCTCTCTGTCTGTCTGGATCGCTCTCTGTCTGTCTGGATCTCTCTCTGTCTGTCTGTCTGGATCTCTCTCTCTCTGTCTGTCTGTCTGTCTGGATCTCTCTGTCTGTCTGTCTGTCTGGATCTCTCTGTCTGTCTGTCTGTCTGGATCTCTGTCTGTCTGTCTGTCTGTCTGTCTGGATCTCTGTCTGTCTGTCTGTCTGTCTGGATCTCTCTCTGTCTGTCTGTCTGGATCTCTCTCTTTTCTGGATCTCTCTCTGTCTGGATCTCTCTCTGTCTGGATCTCTGTCTGGATCTCTCTCTGTCTGGATCTCTGTCTGGATCTCTGTCTGGATCTCTGTCTGTCTGGATCTCTGTCTGGATCTCTGTCTGTCTGGATCTCTGTCTGTCTGTCTGTCTGGATCTCTCTCTCTCTGTCTGTCTGGATCTCTCTCTCTCTCTCTCTGTCTGTCTGGATCTCTCTGTCTGTCTGTCTGTCTGGATCTCTGTCTGTCTGTCTGTCTGGATCTCTGTCTGTCTGTCTGTCTGGATCTCTGTCTGTCTGTCTGTCTGTCTGGATCTCTCTCTGTCTGTCTGTCTGTCTGGATCTCTCTCTGTCTGTCTGTCTGTCTGGATCTCTCTCTGTCTGTCTGTCTGGATCTCTCTCTGTCTGTCTGTCTGGATCTCTGTCTGTCTGTCTGTCTGGATCTCTGTCTGTCTGTCTGTCTGGATCTCTGTCTGTCTGTCTGTCTGGATCTCTCTCTCTGTATCTCTCTCTCTGTGTCTGTCTGTCTGTCTGGATCTCTTTCTGTCTGTCTGTCTGTCTGTCTGTATCTCTCTCTCTGTATCTCTCTCTCTGTGTCTGTCTGTGTGTCTGTCTGGATCTCTCTCTGTGTCTGTCTGTGTGTCTGTCTGGATCTCTCTCTCTGTGTGTGTCTGTCTGGATCTCTCTCTCTGTGTCTGTCTGTGTGTCTGTCTGGATCTCTCTCTCTCTGTGTCTGTCTGTGTGTCTGTCTGGATCTCTCTCTCTGTGTCTGTCTGGATCTCTCTCTCTGTGTCTGTCTGTCTGTCTGGATCTCTCTCTCTGTGTCTGTCTGTCTGTCTGGATCTCTCTCTCTGTGTCTGTCTGTCTGGATCTCTCTCTCTGTGTCTGTCTGTCTGTCTGGATCTCTCTCTCTGTGTCTGTCTGTCTGTCTGGATCTCTCTATCTGTGTCTGTCTGTCTGTCTGGATCTATCTCTCTGTGTCTGTCTGTCTGTCTGTATCTCTCTCTCTGTGTCTGTCTGTCTGTCTGGATCTCTCTGTCTGTCTGTCTGTCTGTCTGGATCTCTGTCTGTCTGTCTGTCTGTCTGTCTGGATCTCTGTCTGTCTGTCTGTCTGTCTGGATCTCTCTCTGTCTGTCTGTCTGGATCTCTCTCTTTTCTGGATCTCTCTCTGTCTGGATCTCTCTCTGTCTGGATCTCTGTCTGGATCTCTCTCTGTCTGGATCTCTGTCTGGATCTCTGTCTGTCTGGATCTCTGTCTGTCTGGATCTCTGTCTGTCTGGATCTCTGTCTGTCTGTCTGTCTGTCTGGATCTCTCTCTCTCTGTCTGTCTGTCTGTCTGGATCTCTCTCTCTCTGTCTGTCTGGATCTCTCTCTCTCTCTCTCTGTCTGTCTGGATCTCTGTCTGTCTGGATCTCTGTCTGTCTGTCTGTCTGGATCTCTCTCTGTCTGTCTGTCTGTCTGGATCTCTCTCTGTCTGTCTGTCTGTCTGGATCTCTGTCTGTCTGTCTGTCTGGATCTCTCTCTGTCTGTCTGTCTGGATCTCTCTCTGTCTGTCTGTCTGGATCTCTCTCTGTCTGTCTGTCTGGA
>NC_138309.1:22197500-22202500 GCF_965601325.2 Salmo salar | reverse complement strand
TGTCTGGATCTCTCTCTGTCTGTCTGGATCTCTGTCTGGATCTCTGTCTGGATCTCTGTCTGGATCTCTGTCTGTCTGGATCTCTGTCTGTCTGGATCTCTGTCTGTCTGGATCTCTGTCTGTCTGGATCTCTGTCTGTCTGGATCTCTGTCTGTCTGGATCTCTGTCTGTCTGGATCTCTGTCTGTCTGTCTGGATCTCTGTCTGTCTGTCTGTCTGGATCTCTCTCTGTCTCTCTCTGTCTGTCTGGATCTCTCTCTCTCTGTCTGTCTGTCTGGATCTCTCTCTCTCTGTCTGTCTGTCTGGATCTCTGTCTGTCTGGATCTCTGTCTGTCTGTCTGTCTGGATCTCTGTCTGTCTGGATCTCTGTCTGTCTGGATCTCTGTCTGTCTGGATCTCTGTCTGTCTGGATCTCTGTCTGTCTGGATCTCTGTCTGTCTGGATCTCTGTCTGTCTGGATCTCTGTCTGTCTGGATCTCTGTCTGTCTGGATCTCTCTCTGTCTGGATCTCTGTCTGTCTGGATCTCTCTCTGTCTGTCTGTCTGTCTGGATCTCTCTCTGTCTGTCTGTCTGTCTGGATCTCTCTCTGTCTGTCTGGATCTCTCTCTCTGTCTGGATCTCTGTCTGTCTGTCTGTCTGGATCTCCCTCTCTCTGTCTGTCTGTCTGGATCTCTCTCTCTGTCTGTCTGTCTGTCTGTCTGGATCTCTCTCTCTCTGTCTGTCTGTCTGTCTGTCTGGATCTCTCTCTCTCTCTCTGTCTGTCTGTCTGTCTGGATCTCTCTCTCTCTCTCTGTCTGTCTGTCTGTCTGTCTGGATCTCTCTCTGTCTGGATCTCTTGATCTCTGTCTGTCTGGATCTCTCTCTGTCTGGATCTCTGTCTGTCTGGATCTCTGTCTGTCTGGATCTCTGTCTGTCTGGATCTCTCTCTGTCTGGATCTCTGTCTGTCTGGATCTCTGTCTGTCTGGATCTCTGTCTGTCTGGATCTCTCTCTGTCTGGATCTCTGTCTGTCTGGATCTCTGTCTGTCTGGATCTCTGTCTGTCTGGATCTCTGTCTGTCTGGATCTCTGTCTGTCTGGATCTCTGTCTGTCTGGATCTCTGTCTGTCTGGATCTCTGTCTGTCTGGATCTCTGTCTGTCTGGATCTCTGTTTGTCTGGATCTCTGTTTGTCTGGATCTCTGTTTGTCTGGATCTCTGTTTGTCTGGATCTCTGTTTGTCTGGATCTCTGTTTGTCTGGATCTCTGTCTGGATCTCTGTTTGTCTGGATCTCTGTTTGTCTGGATCTCTGTCTGTCTGTCTGGATCTGTCTGTCTGTCTGTCTGTCTGTCTGTCTGTCTGGATCTCTCTCTGTCTGTCTGTCTGGATCTCTGTCTGTCTGTCTGTCAGGATCTCTGTCTGTCTGGATCTCTGTCTGTCTGTCTGGATCTCTGTCTGTCTGTCTCTGTCTGTCTCTGTCTGTCTGTCCTGTATCTCTCTCTCTGGATCTCTCTCTCTGTGTCTGTCTGGATCTCTCTCTCTGTGTCTGTTTGTGTGTCTGTCTGGATCTCTCTCTCTGTGTCTGTCTGTGTGTCTGTCTGGATCTCTCTCTCTGTGTCTGTTTGTGTGTCTGTCTGGATCTCTCTCTCTGTGTCTGTCTGTGTGTCTGTCTGGATCTCTCTCTCTGTGTCTGTCCTGTGTGTCTGTCTGGATCTCTCTCTCTGTGTCTGTCTGTGTGTCTGTCTGGATCTCTCTCTCTGTGTCTGTCTGTGTGTCTGTCTGGATCTCTCTCTCTGTGTCTGTCTGTGTGTCGGTCTGGATCTCTCTCTCTGTGTCTGTCTGTGTGTCTGTCTGGATCTCTCTCTCTGTGTCTGTCTGTGTGTCTGTTCTGGATCTCTCTCTCTGTGTCTGTCTGTGTGTCTGTCTGGATCTCTCTCTCTGTGTCTGTCTGTGTGTCTGTCTGGATCTCTCTCTCTGTGTCTGTCTGTGTGTCTGTCTGGATCTCTCTCTCTGTGTCTGTCTGTGTGTCTGTCTGGATCTCTCTCTCTGTGTCTGTCTGTGTGTCTGTCTGGATCTCTCTCTCTGTGTCTGTCTGTGTGTCTGTCTGGATCTCTCTCTCTGTGTCTGTCTGTGTGTCTGTCTGGATCTCTCTCTCTGTGTCTGTCTGTGTGTCTGTCTGGATCTCTCTCTCTGTGTCTGTCTGTGTGTCTGTCTGTCTGGATGTCTCTCTCTGTGTCTGTCTGTGTGTCTGTCTGTCTGGATCTCTCTCTCTGTGTCTCTGTCTGTCTGTCTGTCTGGATCTCTCTCTCTGTGTCTGTCTGTGTGTCTGTCTGGATCTCTCTCTCTGTGTCTGTCTGTCTGTCTGTCTGTCTGGATCTCTCTCTCTGTGTCTCTGTCTGTCTGTCTGTCTGGATCTCTCTGTCTGTCTGTCTGGATCTCTCTCTCTCTGTCTGTCTGTCTGGATCTCTCTCTCTGTCTGTCTGTCTGTCTGTCTGTCTGGATCTCTCTCTCTCTGTCTGTCTGTCTGTCTGTCTGGATCTCTCTCTCTCTCTGTCTGTCTGTCTGTCTGTCTGTCTGTCTGGATCTCTCTCTCTCTCTGTCTGTCTGTCTGTCTGTCTGTCTGTCTGGATCTCTCTCTCTCTCTCTCTCTCTCTGTCTGTCTGGATCTCTCTCTCTCTGTCTGTCTGTCTGTCTGGATCTCTCTCTCTCTCTCTCTGTCTGTCTGTCTGGATCTCTCTCTCTGTCTGTCTGTCTGGATCTCTCTCTCTCTCTGTCCTGTCTGTCTGGATCTCTCTCTCTCTCTGTCTGTCTGGATCTCTCTCTCTCTCTCTGTCTGTCTGGATCTCTCTCTCTCTCTCTCTCTGTCTGTCTGTCTGGTCTTCTCTCTCTCTCTCTCTCTGTCTGTCTGTCTGTCTGTCTGGATCTCTCTCTCTCTCTCTCTGTCTGTCTGTCTGGATCTCTCTCTCTCTCTCTGTCTGTCTGTCTGGATCTCTCTCTCTCTCTCTCTCTCTCTCTCTCTGTCTGTCTGTCTGGATCTCTCTCTCTCTCTCTGTCTGTCTGTCTGGATCTCTCTCTCTCTCTCTGTCTGTCTGTCTGGATCTCTCTCTCTGTCTGTCTCTCTGTCTGGATCTCTCTCTCTGTCTGTCTCTGTCTGTCTGGATCTCTCTCTCTGTCTGTCTCTGTCTGTCTGGATCTCTCTCTCTGTCTGTCTCTGTCTGTCTGGATCTCTCTCTCTGTCTGTCTCTGTCTGTCTGGATCTCTCTCTCTGTCTGTCTCTGTCTGTCTGGATCTCTCTCTCTGTCTGTCTCTGTCTGTCTGGATCTCTCTCTCTGTCTGTCTCTGTCTGTCTGGATCTCTCTCTCTGTCTGTCTCTGTCTGTCTGGATCTCTCTCTCTGTCTGTCTCTGTCTGTCTGGATCTCTCTCTCTGTCTGTCTCTGTCTGTCTGGATCTCTCTCTCTGTCTGTCTCTGTCTGTCTGGATCTCTCTCTCTGTCTGTCTCTGTCTGTCTGGATCTCTCTCTCTGTCTGTCTCTCTGTCTGTCTGTCTGGATCTCTCTCTCTGTCTGTCTCTCTGTCTGTCTGTCTGGATCTCTCTCTGTCTGTCTGGATCTCTCTCTGTCTGTCTGGATCTCTCTCTGTCTGTCTGATCTCTCTCTGTCGTCTGTCTGTCTGGATCTCTCTCTGTCTGTCTGGATCTCTCTCTCTCTCTCTCTGTCTGTCTGTCTGGATCTCTCTCTGTCTGTCTGGATCTCTCTCTGTCTGTCTGGATCTCTCTCTGTCTGTCTGTCTGTCTGGATCTCTCTCTCTCTGTCTGTCTGGATCTCTGTCTGGATCTCTCTCTCTCTCTCTCTCTGTCTGTCTGTCTGGATCTCTCTCTCTCTCTCTCTGTCTGTCTGTCTGGATCTCTCTCTGTCTGTCTGGATCTCTCTCTGTCTGTCTGGATCTCTCTCTGTCTGTCTGGATCTCTCTCTGTCTGTCTGTCTGGATCTCTCTCTCTCTGTCTGTCTGTCTGGATCTCTCTGTCTGTCTGTCTGTCTGTCTGGATCTCTGTCTGTCTGTCTGGATCTCTGTCTGTCTGTCTGTCTGTCTGGATCTCTCTCTGTCTGTCTGGATCTCTCTCTTTTCTGGATCTCTCTCTGTCTGGATCTCTCTCTGTCTGGATCTCTGTCTGGATCTCTCTCTGTCTGGATCTCTGTCTGGATCTCTCTCTGTCTGGATCTCTGTCTGGATCTCTGTCTGTCTGGATCTCTGTCTGTCTGGATCTCTGTCTGTCTGGATCTCTCTCTCTCTGTCTGTCTGTCTGTCTGTCTGGATCTCTCTCTCTCTGTCTGTCTGGATCTCTCTCTCTCTCTCTCTGTCTGTCTGGATCTCTCTCTGTCTGTCTGTCTGGATCTCTCTCTGTCTGTCTGTCTGTCTGGATCTCTCTCTGTCTGTCTGTCTGTCTGGATCTCTCTCTGTCTGTCTGTCTGGATCTCTCTCTGTCTGTCTGTCTGGATCTCTCTCTGTCTGTCTGTCTGGATCTCTCTCTGTCTGTCTGTCTGGATCTCTCTCTGTCTGTCTGTCTGGATCTCTCTCTGTCTGTCTGTCTGGATCTCTGTCTGTCTGGATCTCTGTCTGTCTGTCTGGATCTCTGTCTGTCTGTCTGTCTGGATCTCTGTCTGTCTGTCTGTCTGGATCTCTCTCTCTGTATCTCTCTCTCTGTGTCTGTCTGTCTGTCTGGATCTCTTTCTGTCTGTCTGTCTGTCTGTCTGTATCTCTCTCTCTGTATCTCTCTCTCTGTGTCTGTCTGTGTGTCTGTCTGGATCTCTCTCTCTGTGTCTGTCTGTGTGTCTGTCTGGATCTCTCTCTCTGTGTGTGTCTGTCTGGATCTCTCTCTCTGTGTCTGTCTGTGTGTCTGTCTGGATCTCTCTCTCTGTGTCTGTCTGTGTGTCTGTCTGGATCTCTCTCTCTCTGTGTCTGTCTGTGTGTCTGTCTGGATCTCTCTCTCTGTGTCTGTCTGGATCTCTCTCTCTGTGTCTGTCTGT
>NC_138309.1:22162500-22165000 GCF_965601325.2 Salmo salar | reverse complement strand
TGTCTGTCTGTCTGTCTGTCTGTCTGTCTGTCTGTCTGTCTGTCTGTCTGTCTGGATCTCTCTCTCTCTGTCTGTCTGGATCTCTCTCTCTCTCTGTCTGTCTGTCTGTCTGGATCTCTCTCTCTCTCTGTCTGTCTGTCTGTCTGGATCTCTCTCTGTCTGTCTGTCTGTCTGGATCTCTCTCTGTCTGTCTGTCTGTCTGTCTGGATCTCTCTCTCTCTGTCTGTCTGTCTGTCTGGATCTCTCTCTGTCTGTCTGTCTGTCTGTCTGGATCTCTCTCTGTCTGTCTGTCTGTCTGTCTGTCTGTCTGTCTGTCTGTCTGTCTGTCTGTCTGTCTGGATCTCTCTGTCTGTCTGGATCTCTCTGTCTGTCTGGATCTCTCTGTCTGTCTGTCTGTCTGTCTGTCTGTCTGGATCTCTCTCTCTGTCTGTCTGTCTGGATCTCTCTCTCTGTCTGTCTGTCTGGATCTCTCTCTCTGTCTGTCTGTCTGGATCTCTCTCTCTGTCTGTCTGTCTGGATCTCTCTCTCTGTCTGTCTGTCTGGATCTCTCTCTCTGTCTGTCTGTCTGTCTGTCTGGATCTCTCTCTCTCTCTCTCTGTCTGTCTGTCTGTCTGTCTGGATCTCTGTCTCTCTCTCTCTGTCTGTCTGTCTGGATCTCTGTCTCTCTCTCTCTGTCTGTCTGTCTGTCTGTCTGGATCTCTCTCTCTCTCTGTCTGTCTGTCTGTCTGGATCTCTCTCTCTCTCTGTCTGTCTGTCTGTCTGGATCTCTCTCTCTCTCTCTCTCTCTGTCTGTCTGTCTGGATCTCTCTCTCTCTCTCTCTCTCTGTCTGTCTGTCTGGATCTCTCTCTCTCTCTCTCTCTCTGTCTGTCTGTCTGGATCTCTCTCTCTCTGTCTGTCTGTCTGTCTGGATCTCTCTCTCTCTCTCTCTGTCTGTCTGTCTGGATCTCTCTCTCTCTGTCTCTCTGTCTGTCTGTCTGGATCTCTCTCTCTCTGTCTCTCTGTCTGTCTGTCTGGATCTCTCTCTCTCTCTCTCTCTCTGTCTGTCTGTCTGGATCTCTCTCTCTCTCTCTCTCTCTGTCTGTCTGTCTGGATCTCTCTCTCTCTCTCTCTCTCTCTGTCTGTCTGTCTGGATCTCTCTCTCTCTCTCTCTCTCTGTCTGTCTGTCTGGATCTCTCTCTCTCTCTCTCTCTGTCTGTCTGTCTGGATCTCTCTCTCTCTCCCTCTCTGTCTGTCTGTCTGTCTGGATCTCTGTCTGTCTGTCTGTCTGGATCTCTCTCTCTCTCTCTCTGTCTGTCTGGATCTCTCTCTCTCTTCTCTCTCTGTCTGTCTGTCTGTCTGTCTGGATCTCTCTCTGTCTGTCTGTCTGTCTGTCTGGATCTCTGTCTGTCTGTCTGTCTGTCTGTCTGTCTGTCTGTCTGTCTGGATCTCTCTGTCTGTCTGGATCTCTCTGTCTGTCTGGATCTCTCTGTCTGTCTGGATCTCTCTGTCTGTCTGTCTGTCTGTGTCTGTCTGTCTGTCTGTCTGTCTGTCTGTCTGTCTGGATCTCTCTCTCTGTCTGTCTGTCTGGATCTCTCTCTCTGTCTGTCTGTCTGGATCTCTCTCTCTGTCTGTCTGTCTGGATCTCTCTCTCTGTCTGTCTGTCTGGATCTCTCTCTCTGTCTGTCTGTCTGGATCTCTCTCTCTGTCTGTCTGTCTGGATCTCTCTCTCTGTCTGTCTGTCTGGATCTCTCTCTCTGTCTGTCTGTCTGGATCTCTCTCTCTGTCTGTCTGTCTGGATCTCTCTCTCTGTCTGTCTGTCTGGATCTCTCTCTCTGTCTGTCTGTCTGGATCTCTCTCTCTGTCTGTCTGTCTGGATCTCTCTCTCTCTCTGTCTGTCTGTCTGTCTGTCTGTCTGTCTGTCTGTCTGTCTGTCTGTCTGTCTGTCTGTCTGGATCTCTCTGTCTGTCTGGATCTCTCTGTCTGTCTGGATCTCTCTGTCTGTCTGTCTGTCTGTCTGTCTGTCTGTCTGTCTGTCTGTCTGTCTGTCTGTCTGTCTGGATCTCTCTCTCTGTCTGTCTGTCTGGATCTCTCTCTCTGTCTGTCTGTCTGGATCTCTCTCTCTGTCTGTCTGTCTGGATCTCTCTCTCTGTCTGTCTGTCTGGATCTCTCTCTCTGTCTGTCTGTCTGGATCTCTCTCTCTGTCTGTCTGTCTGGATCTCTCTCTCTGTCTGTCTGTCTGGATCTCTCTCTCTGTCTGTCTGTCTGGATCTCTCTCTCTGTCTGTCTGTCTGGATCTCTCTCTCTGTCTGTCTGTCTGGATCTCTCTCTCTGTCTGTCTGTCTGGATCTCTCTCTCTCTCTGTCTCTCTGTCTGTCTGTCTGGATCTCTCTCTCTCTCTGTCTGTCTGTCTGTCTGGATCTCTCTCTCTCTCTCTCTCTCTGTCTGTCTGTCTGGATCTCTCTCTCTCTCTCTCTCTCTCTGTCTGGATCTCTCTCTCTCTCTCTCTCTCTGTCTGTCTGT